>NW_028244811.1:0-2000 GCF_964263255.1 Lissotriton vulgaris | reverse complement strand
AGAAAAATTCAAGCTTGAAAAGACCTATTTCAAAAATAGGTAGGTTTGTCCGACACCACCGTTTACCGGAAACGGGAATGAAGGTGTCAAGGTTTGAATGTTATACTACTCGAGTGTCATGAAATAAGGCCAACCAAACCGTTGGGCGCCATGTAGCAGGGTTTCCGTTCTCCCACAGAACTGTGCATAGAGATCTAGAACCTCAGTGAGTTAGGATGATCCAAAACTCATCTCAGTGTCAGAAATCCCCTTACCTAGCTAGCTACAGTGTCTCATGGATCATTATGGAATGATCCATGTCTTAGACAAACCAGAACATGATCTTTAGAATACCTCAGGAATCGTGGAACACATGAACACTCTTTCGTTATATAATCATTTCAAACCAAAACTGAGAGTCAAAGAACACAAGTGCAAGTTTGAAATATTTATTATTCAATGCAAAGTTCTCAAACGCAGTATCTTATATAATACCAAAATGCAGATTATAAAAATTAGAGTCAGCAGCATAGTCACTAATCCATAGTAAGCAAAAGGTGCTAGCATGTTATAATGCAAAATCTATAGAAATCTATATCACCTATATTTCGCGCACCCTATCTAGCATATTATTTTATATCTAAGAAGGTCTCATTCGGGCTTTAGCAGGGCGGCCCCATACCTCTCAATGTCAGTAGGAGCAGATCACATCAACAGCTACCAGCTCTCTTCATGCGCAGCACCAAGTGTCTACGTTCATTCCGTGTAACTCTATCTTAAACCCGCGTAGAGCCCAAAATGTTGGCATCAACATTATTTGTGTTATGTCTAATGTGGTGCGAGGATCAGGCCTCCCAGCAACCTTGTGTTAGGTTAATTTTAGAGTGTGCAGCTCTCAGTGTGCAGACAGTTGTACCAAGTGTACCAGGCAAAGCTGATAGCATAGAAATAACATATTATTCTCAAATAAACCACCTCACCGCTTCTAGGGTGAAAGCTACAACAACAAGTATGTGTCGTGTGCAAAACTGAAGCCGAAGGAAAAAAGGCTGTTTAAACATGTAATGCACTCATGCTAACTTAACGCAATATATGTAACGAAGTATCCATATGACAGCCTGTGTCTGAGCTTCTTCCAGGATCTTTAACAGACCTATGGGCATCAAGGACATCCTACGTAATCACCCTTGCAGTGAAGGAGTCACTCCCATGCATCTGCAAGTACTGCAACAAAGCTGCCCAGTCTGCAGCTTCTGATGTACCATTGACTTTGAAAGACTCAGCAACACAGGTGGTAGTTCTGCAACTCTATTGAGGCCTGGCCTGTCCTCTCAGCAACTTTGAGGCCAGTATCCCTCATCGGAAACACTTGTCTGAACCACTGTAGACTGCGTTGACTTGCCGTTGCCAAGGCTTTTTGGGTCTGCACTCCAGAGATCTTAGCCTATAAGTAGCTTCCACCTCCAGCAACTTTTCGTGCCAAGTTCATCATCCTCACCACATACTCTGCACCGTGGTCCATCATCTTTGCTGAGCTGCTCGAGTTCCACTTTGAATCCTGTGCCGTTGGCCTATGGGTCCTATCGAGGTCTTCTCTTGCTTCATTTGGCTACCCTGCTTGTTGGTGGCCTGCTCTGACTTGGTGAGTCCCTTGGACCTTGCTGGTCCCAACGTTGTTCCTTCATCATTTACTATATCTGTTTCTCCTGCAATGGCTTGTTGGTATTCCTGCCTGACACCAACCCCCTGGATCTTGACTTCCGATGTGAACCAGATTTGTATGGTTCCTGGTCTTTATCAGCACTGTCTGGTCCTCACAGCTGTAGTGACAAGGTCAAAGTCATCACTTCTGCATCTTCCATCATTGGTGGGAATTGTTCTTCCGTGCCTCCTGGTCACCTCTGAGTGCCATTGACTCTGTCCCCTCTGCTTGCAGGTTCTACTCTTCAAGAATACTCCCTTGGATTCCACCAGACTCTGGCACAGCCTTCGCCAATAGCATCTTTACTGAATTCCCCCAA